>NC_079193.1:20231747-20244247 GCF_029499605.1 Hyla sarda
TCCATCCTTTTGCATACCTGTGTTTCTGCCAGTATGTATGTCTATCTATTTATCTGTCTCATATCTATCTATCAATCTATCTCGTATCTATCTATCTCGTATCTATCTATCTATTTCATATCTATCTATCTATCTATCTCGTATCAATCTATCTCATATCTATCTATCTATCTATCTATCTCATATCTATTATCTCATATCTATCTATCTCATATCTATCTATCTCATATCTATCTATCTATCTATCTATCTCATATCTATCTATCTATCTCGTATCAATCTATCTCATATCTATCTATCTATCTCATATCTATCATCTCATATCTATCTCATATCTATCTATCCATCTATCTATCCAGTAAAAAAAAAAAAAAATATATATATATATATATATATATATATATATATATATGTTTTTTTTTTTTATTTCCCCATATATATATATATATGTACCTTATCAGTCTTCCTTACACAAACACTGGCTAAATATCTAACTCTGCATATATACAACTCATATCTGTAGCATTTTTATACATATATTAAGTCTTTATAACATACATGACAAACATATCGGTTTAATACATTTCCAAATGTTTATTTCTTTACGTATACATCTCTCTGTTCCTAAATATGCAAAACCACAGTGTCAAAGTATATCCATGTATACATTCTAGCAAATGGATAATATTGGATGGATAGATAGATAGATATGAGATAGATATGAGATAGATAGATTAGATATGAGATAGATATGAAATAGATAGATAGATAAATAGATATATAGATGGAAAGATAGATATGAGATAGATAGATAGATAAATATGAGATAGATAGATATGAGATAGATATGAGATAGATAGATAGATAGATAGATAGATAGATATGAGATATATATGAGATAGATAGATAGATATGAGATAGATAGATAGATATGAGATATATAGATATTAGATATATAGATATGAGATAGATAGATATTAGAGAGATAGATAAATATGAGATAGATAGATATGAGATAGATAGATATGTGATAGATAGATAGATAGATAGATAGATAGATAGATAGATATGAGATAGATAGATAGATAGATATGAGATAGATAGATATGGGATAGATAGATAGATCGATAGATAGATATGAGATAGATAGATAGATAGATATGAGATAGATATATAGATATGAGATAGATAGATAGATGGATATGGGATAGATAGATCGATAGATAGATATGAGATAGATAGATAGATAGATAGATATGAGATAGATATGAGATAGATAGATGATAGATAGATAGATAGATAGATAGATAGATAGATATGAGACAGATATGAGATAGATAGATAGATAGATAGATATATAGATATGAGATAGAAAGATCGATAGATAGATATGAGATAGATAGATAGATAGATAGATATGAGATAGATATATAGATATGAGATAGATATGAGATAGATATATAGATATGAGATAGATAGATTACACAAGGTCTTACCTTGCTATACCGTGTACAGGAGACCAGACCTGGATGCAGTCCTGTGTACAGCAGAATGTCCCATGTATCAGGGTGCTGGTCCTTGTCCTGGTCCTTGTCCTGGTCCTGGTCCTTGTCCTGGTCCCTGTCCTGGGTCCCTGTGCTTCTTCCCTTCCTGTAAATTTGCTCCTGTCTTTCTTCAGTCCATCTTTGGAACAGAAAGAGAAGCAAGCAGCTGGATGTTCCCTATAAATCCTCTTGCAAATAATAAATGGATTAATAATAATAAGGTTCTGAGTTCTCTCTCTTTATATAAAAAAAAAGTGAAACAAACTGCAGCAGTGAGACAAGGCTGGTGATAAGAGGATAATTGAGGCGACACTGCTGTATAATTACACGATAATTTATGCTAGATCCACTTTTTATTCCACCTCCCAAAATAAACCCCAGTCCATAATCATTACACAGGGCAAATTGTTCTCAATTCTCCAGCAGCCATGGGAAGAAAGCGGCTAATCACCCAGATCTCTCTGTATTACTGATTACACCTCTAATTGCGCCTTTCTCCTCTGTATAGGAAAAAGAACTACCTGGGCGACACATTCTATTTTTATCATTAACAATATTGACAATAACACAGGACGTGTTGGGGGTCACAAGGCCCGAGACCTTGATGGAGGATTCAGGATCTGCTTTCCCTCTTTACAGTAATCAGGATCTGACAAAACCTCTAAACCACATGTGCAATTTGCATAGATTTGGTGAGATTACAGCTGTGGAGGACAGAACTGTCACTATATGGAGAGATCACTGCCCACCCTGGACTCCCTCACCCTATGATCATTCATGATCAATATGTGATTCCAGACAGAAAATGCACCAAAATAATGGAGGGGGGAGGGGGTAAAAAAATAACTGCAAACATTGGTATAACGGGGGCATGCACGTGCAAAGAGAGGGAGAGATTGGCATGCAATGGGTTAACCATCAGATGCATTGGCCTAGTAAAGGTGTCAGTGGTTATGAACGACTCCAGCATCAATCCGGCGCTGAACGGGTAAACTGTGGATGCAAAGGGAAATGAATCGAGCTGGCATGCAATGGGTTAATTGACAGCTAAATTGCAAGGTGCACATAAGGGGTTAAATGTCAGCTGTCTTGTAATGCAGTTGCGTTATATAAGTGTTATTAATTATAATGGGGATAATGATAATAGATTGAAGGATTATGGGGAACAATGCAAAAGTAAAGACACCTCCTGGTTGTGTATAGATATGTCACGTGGTGCTGCCCATTGTGCACCCAATTCTAATTTATAGGGCACGATGCTGTATATTATAGACTGGTATACATGTACACACCCATTCTTCCCTCTATATGTATGGGCACTGTGCTGTATATTATAGACTGGTATACATGTACACCCCCATTCTTCCCTCTATATGTATGGGCCCTGTGCTGTATATTATAGACTGTTATGTATGTGCACCCTATTCTTCCCTCTATATGTATGGGCCCTGTGCTGTATATTATAGACTGGTATACATGTACACCCCCATTCTTCCCTCTATATGTATGGGCCCTGTGCTGTATACTATAGACTGGTATACATGTACACCCCCATTCTTCCCTCTATATGTATAGGCACTGTGCTGTATATTATAGACTGGTATACATGTACACCCCATTCTTCCCTCTATATGTATGTACACTCTGCTGTATATTATAGACTGGTATACATGTACACCCCCATTCTCCCCTCTATATGTATGGGCACTGTGCTGTATATTATAGACTGGTATACATGTACACCCCCATTCTCCCCTCTATATGTATGGGCACTGTGCTGTATATTATAGACTGGTATACATGTACACCCCCATTCTCCCCTCTATATGTATGGGCCCTGTGCTGTATATTATAGACTGGTATACATGTACACCCCCATTCTTCCCTCTATATGTATGGGCCCTGTGCTGTATATTATAGACTGGTATACATGTACACCCCCATTCTTCCCTCTATATGTATGGGCCCTGTGCTGTATATTATAGACTGGTATACATGTACACCCCCATTCTTCCCTCTATATGTATAGGCACTGTGCTGTATATTATAGACTGGTATACATGTACACCCCCATTCTCCCCTCTATATGCATGGGCACTGTGCTGTATATTATAGACTGGTATACATGTACACCCCCATTCTCCCCTCTATATGTATGGGCACTGTGCTGTATATTATAGACTGGTATACATGTACACCCCCATTCTCCCCTCTATATGTATGGGCACTGTGCTGTATATTATAGACTGGTATACATGTACACCCCCATTCTTCCCTTTATATGCATGGGCCCTGTGCTGTATATTATAGACTGGTATACATGTACACCCCCATTCTTCCCTCTATATGTATGGGCCCTGTGCTGTATATTATAGACTGGTATACATGTATACCCCCATTCTTCCCTCTATATGTATAGGCACTGTGCTGTATATTATAGACTGGTATACATGTACACCCCATTCTTCCCTCTATATGTATGGGCCCTGTGCTGTATATTATAGACTGGTATACATGTACACCCCCATTCTTCCCTCTATATGTATGGGCCCTGTGCTGTATATTATAGACTGTTATACATGTACACCCCATTCTTCCCTCTATATGTATGGGCACTGTGCTGTATATTATAGACTGGTATACATGTACACCCCCATTCTCCCCTCTATATGTATGGGCACTGTGCTGTATATTATAGACTGGTATACATGTACACCCCCATTCTCCCCTCTATATGTATGGGCACTGTGCTGTATATTATAGACTGGTATACATGTACACCCCCATTCTCCCCTCTATATGTATGGGCACTGTGCTGTATATTATAGACTGGTATACATGTACACCCCCATTCTTCCCTCTATATGCATGGGCCCTGTGCTGTATATTATAGACTGGTATACATGTACACCCCCATTCTTCCCTCTATATGTATGGGCCCTGTGCTGTATATTATAGACTGGTATACATGTACACCCCCATTCTTCCCTCTATATGTATAGGCACTGTGCTGTATATTATAGACTGGTATACATGTACACCCCATTCTTCCCTCTATATGTATGGGCCCTGTGCTGTATATTATAGACTGGTATACATGTACACCCCCATTCTTCCCTCTATATGTATGGGCACTGTGCTGTATATTATAGACTTGTATACATGTACACCCCATTCTTCCCTCTATATGTATGGGCCCTGTGCTGTATATTATAGACTGTTATGTATGTGCACCCAATTCTTCCCTCTATATGCATGGGCCCTGTGCTGTATATTATATATTGTTATGTATGTGCACCCCCATTCTTCCCTCTATATGTATGGGCCCTTTGCTGTATATTATAGACTGGTATACATGTACACCCCATTCTTCCCTCTATATCTATGGGCCCTGTGCTGTATATTATAGACTGGTAAACATGTACACCCCATTCTTCCATCTATATGTATAGGCACTGTGCTGTATATTATAGACTGGTATACATGTACACCCCATTCTTCCCTCTATATGTATAGGCAATGTGCTGTATGTTATAGACTGTTATGTATGTACACCCCATTCTTCCCTCTATATGTATGGGCACTGTGCTGTATATTATAGACTGTTATGTATGTACACCTCATTCTTCCCTCTATATGTATGGGCCCTGTGCTGTATATTATAGACTGGTATACATGTACACCCCCATTCTTCCCTCTATATCTATGGGCCCTGTGCTGTATGTTATAGACTGTTATGTATGTACACCCCATTCTTCCCTCTATATGTATGGGCACTGTGCTGTATATTATAGACTGTTATGTATGTACACCTCATTCTTCCCTCTATATGTATGGGCCCTGTGCTGTATATTATAGACTGGTATACATGTACACCCCCATTCTTCCCTCTATATCTATGGGCCCTGTGCTGAATATTATAGACTGTTATGTATGTACACCCCATTCTTCCCTCTATATGTATGGGCCCTGTGCGGTATATTATAGACTTTTATGTATGTACACCCCATTCTTCCCTCTATATGTATGGGCCCTGTGCTGTATATTATAGACTGGTATACATGTACACCCCCATTCTTCCCTCTATATGTATGGGCCCTGTGCTGTATATTATAGACTGATATACATGTACCCCCCATTCTTCCCTCTATATGTATGGGCCCTGTGCTGTATATTATAGACTGGTATACATGTACACCCCATTCTTCCCTCTATATGTATGGGCCCTGTGCTGTACACTGGTATGTACCTGCACCCCCCCCCCCCCCCCCATTCTTCTCTCCATATGTATGGGCACTATACTGTACACTGTAAGTGCACCCACCCCCTCACATAGGAATGTGAGTGTGCATGTGACTGGTGCTGTACTCCGCAGGTTGCACTATGCCTGTGCCCTCTATCACTGTATGTGTAGAGGAATCTATCTGTGTTTGTGTCTCGGTGCTGTACCTTTTCCTGTGCAGTATTCCTGCTAACCTCCCCTCCTGTGACTTGGTGCTGTACTCTCTCCCTGTAGTATTCCTGCTCCCCCTCCCCTCCTGTGACTCGGTGCTGTACTCTCTCCCTGCAGTATGCCTGCTCCCCCTCCCCTCCTTTGACTCGGTGCTGTACCCTCTCCCTGCAGTATGCCTGCTCCCCTCCCCCTCCTGTGTCCCTGTGACTCAGTGCTGTACTCTCTCCCTGCAGTATATATGCTCCCCCTCCCCTCCTGTGACTCAGTGTTGTACCCTCTCCCTGCAGTATGCCTGCTCCCCTCCTGTGACTCGGTGCTGTACTCTCTCCCTGCAGTATTCCTGCTCCCCCTCCCCTTCTGTGACTCGGTGCTGTACTCTCTCCCTGCAGTATGCCTGCTCCCCCTCCCCTCCTGTGACTCGGTGCTGTACCCTCTCCCTGCAGTAGGCCTGCTCCCCTCCCCCTCCTGTGTCCCTGTGACTCGGTTCTGTACTCTCTCCCTGCAGTATGCCTGCTCCCCCTCCCCTCCTGTGACTCGGTGCTGTACCCTCTCCCTGCAGTATGCCTGCTCCCCCTTCCCTCCTGTGACTCGGTTCTGTACTCTCTCCCTGCTGTATGTATGCTCCCCCTCCCCTCCTGTGACTCGGTGTTGTACCCTCTCCTTGCAGTATGCCTGCTCCCCTCCTGTGATTCGGTGCTGTACTCTCTCCCTGCAGTATTCCTGATCCCCTCCCCTCCTGTGACTCGGTGCTGTACTCTCTCCATGCAGTATTTAGTGCTCCCTTCCCTCCTGTGTCTCTGTGACTCGGTGCTGTACTCTCTCCCTGCAGTATTCCTGATCCCCTCCCCTCCTGTGACTCGGTGCGGTACCCTCTCCCTGCAGTATTTAGTGCTCCCTTCCCTCCTGTGTCTCTGTGACTCGGTGCTGTACTCTCTCCATGCAGTATTCCTGCTCCCCCTCCCCTCCTGTGACTCGGTGCTGTACTCTCTCCATGCAGTATTCCTGCTCCCCCTCCCCTCCTGTGACTCGGTGCTGTACCCTCTCCCTGCAGTATGCCTGCTCCCCCTCCTGTGACTCGGTGCTGTACTCACTCCCTGCAGTATTCCTGCTCCCCCTCCCCTCCTGTGACTCGGTGCTGTACTCTCTCCATGCAGTATTTAGTGCTCCCTTCCCTCCTGTGTCTCTGTGACTCGGTGCTGTACTCTCTCCCTGCAGTATTCCTGATCCCCTCCCCTCCTGTGACTCGGTGCGGTACCCTCTCCCTGCAGTATTTAGTGCTCCCTTCCCTCCTGTGTCTCTGTGACTCGGTGCTGTACTCTCTCCATGCAGTATTCCTGCTCCCCCTCCCCTCCTGTGACTCGGTGCTGTACTCTCTCCATGCAGTATTCCTGCTCCCCCTCCCCTCCTGTGACTCGGTGCTGTACCCTCTCCCTGCAGTATGCCTGCTCCCCCTCCTGTGACTCGGTGCTGTACTCACTCCCTGCAGTATTCCTGCTCCCCCTCCCCTCCTGTGACTCGGTGCTGTACTCTCTCCCTGCAGTATGCCTGCTCCCCTCCCCTCCTGTGACTCGGTGCTGTACTCTCTCCCTGCAGTATGCCTGCTCCCCCTCCCCTCCTGTGTCTCTGTGACTCGGTGCTGTACTCTCTCCCTGCAGTATTCCTGCTCCCCTCCTGTGTCTCTGTGACTCGGTGCTGTACTCACTCCCTGCAGTATTCCTGCTCCCCCTTCCCTCCTGTGACTCGGTGCTGTACTCTCTCCCTACAGTATGTCTGCTCCCCCTCCCCTCCTGTGACTCGGTGCTGTACTCTCTCCCTGCAGTATTCCTGCTCCCCTCCCCTCCTGTGTCTCTTTGACTCGGTGCAGTACCCTCTCCCTGCAGTATTTGCCTGCTCCCCTCCTGTGACTTGGTGCAGTACTCTCTCCCTGCAGTATTCCTGCTCCCCTCCCCTCCTGTGTCTCTGTGACTCGGTGCTGTACTCACTCCCTGGAGTATTTGCCTGCTCCCCCTCCCCACCTGTGACTCGATGCTGTACTCTCTCCCTGCAGTATTCCTGCTCCCCCTCCCCTCCTGTGACTCGGTGCTGTACTCTCTCCCTGCAGTATGCCTGCTCCCCCTCCCCTCCTGTGACTCGGTGCTGTACCCTCTCCCTGCAGTAGGCCTGCTCCCCTCCCCCTCCTGTGTCCCTGTGACTCGGTTCTGTACTCTCTCCCTGCAGTATGCCTGCTCCCCCTCCCCTCCTGTGACTCGGTGCTGTACCCTCTCCCTGCAGTATGCCTGCTCCCCCTTCCCTCCTGTGACTCGGTTCTGTACTCTCTCCCTGCTGTATGTATGCTCCCCCTCCCCTCCTGTGACTCGGTGTTGTACCCTCTCCTTGCAGTATGCCTGCTCCCCTCCTGTGACTCGGTGCTGTACTCTCTCCCTGCAGTATTCCTGATCCCCTCCCCTCCTGTGACTCGGTGCGGTACCCTCTCCCTGCAGTATTTAGTGCTCCCTTCCCTCCTGTGTCTCTGTGACTCGGTGCTGTACTCTCTCCATGCAGTATTCCTGCTCCCCCTCCCCTCCTGTGACTCGGTGCTGTACTCTCTCCATGCAGTATTCCTGCTCCCCCTCCCCTCCTGTGACTCGGTGCTGTACCCTCTCCCTGCAGTATGCCTGCTCCCCCTCCTGTGACTCGGTGCTGTACTCACTCCCTGCAGTATTCCTGCTCCCCCTCCCCTCCTGTGACTCGGTGCTGTACTCTCTCCCTGCAGTATGCCTGCTCCCCTCCCCTCCTGTGACTCGGTGCTGTACTCTCTCCCTGCAGTATGCCTGCTCCCCCTCCCCTCCTGTGTCTCTGTGACTCGGTGCTGTACTCTCTCCCTGCAGTATTCCTGCTCCCCTCCTGTGTCTCTGTGACTCGGTGCTGTACTCACTCCCTGCAGTATTCCTGCTCCCCCTTCCCTCCTGTGACTCGGTGCTGTACTCTCTCCCTACAGTATGTCTGCTCCCCCTCCCCTCCTGTGACTCGGTGCTGTACTCTCTCCCTGCAGTATTCCTGCTCCCCTCCCCTCCTGTGTCTCTTTGACTCGGTGCAGTACCCTCTCCCTGCAGTATTTGCCTGCTCCCCTCCTGTGACTTGGTGCAGTACTCTCTCCCTGCAGTATTCCTGCTCCCCTCCCCTCCTGTGTCTCTGTGACTCGGTGCTGTACTCACTCCCTGGAGTATTTGCCTGCTCCCCCTCCCCTCCTGTGACTCGGTGCTGTACTCTCTCCCTGCAGTATGCCTGCTCCCCCTCCCCTCCTGTGACTCGGTGCTGTACTCACTCCCTGCAGTATTCCTGCTCCCCCTCCCCTCCTGTGACTCGGTGCTGTACTCACTCCCTGCAGTATTCCTGCTCCCCCTCCCCTCCTGTGACTCGGTGCTGTACTCACTCCCTGCAGTATTCCTGCTCCCCCTCCCCTCCTGTGACTCGGTGCTGTACTCTCTCCCTGCATTATTCCTGCTCCTCCTCCCCTCCTGTGACTCGGTGCTGTACTCACTCCCTGCAGTATTCCTGCTCCCCCTCCTGTGACTCGGTGCTGTACTCACTCCCTGCAGTATTCCTGCTCCCCCTCCCCTCCTGTGACTCGGTGCTGTACTCTCTCCCTGCATTATTCCTGCTCCCCCTCCCCTCCTGTGACTCGGTGCTGTGCACTGTGCATCCCTCCTGCAGGATGTGTAAGGGGAGCTGAGTCTCAGAAAGGTGGGCTCAGGCTCAGACACACACAAAAAAAAAAAAAAAGCCAGTAGGAGCAGAGGGATTGTGACGTCAGGGGTTGACTGACCAATCCGGAGGCGCTGCCCTTTGGAGACAAACCATTCTACTTGTCTAAGTCTAAAAGCAGAAGCTGAACTTTAACAGAATCCACCTTAAATCTCTGCACCCACTGCACAACCCAAACAATGGGAATTAAGGGGGAATAGCATCATCATCATCATCGTCAACAACAAAAATAACAACGAGGGGAGAAGCTGCTGCAAAGACTACTGCACCCTCCATCCTCCTATCCATCCCTCCATCCATCCATCCATCCATCCTGCAGGCCTGACTGTCAGTGCAGCAGGAAGGGGGATTGCACTAAGTATAGGGTAGGTGGCCTCTCAGGGGTGGGAGGGGGTAGGTTGCCTTCAATCACAAAGTTTGATGATGACCATGACTACGATGGCTGAAGGCTTGGAAGCTCAGGACTCGTCCAAGTCTGCCTTTATGGAGTTTGGTCAGCAGCAGAGCTCCCACTCCCAGCAGAGCTCCCCGGGCATGGCTGCCAATCACTACCCCCTGCACTGCCTGCACTCCGGCTCCCACCCTCACCACCACCACCATCACCACCAGCACGACAGCTCGTCCTACCCGGGCACCAACTCTCAGTACAACCGATCCCTGGCAGCAGCAGCAGCCGCCTACCCGTACATGAGCCAGCACAGTCCCTACCTGCAGTCCTACAACAGCAGCAGCTCCAGCAGCACGACCACCCAGACCCGCACCGAGGAACCAGGTGAGGCCATAACCTGCCCCCTCCTCCTCATACTGTCTGCATGCCACCCTGCACCCTGGCACAGTGCAATGGATAACTACCCATACCATGCACCCTGCACCCTGGCACACTGCAACATGAATAACTACCCATACCATGCACCCTGCACCCTGGCACACTGCAACATTAATAACTACCCATACCATGCACCCTGCACCCTGGCACACTGCAACATTAATAACTACCCATACCATGCACCCTGGCACAAAGCTTCATTAATATTCCTTCCATGCCATGCATCCTGCACCCTGGCACAGTTCAATGGATAACTACCCATGCCATGCACCCTGCACCTGGCACAAAGCATCATTAATATTCCTTCCATACCATGCACCCTGGCACAAAGCATCATGAATATTCCTTCCATGCCATGCACCTCTGACACAATGCATCGTTACCATCCATCCGCGCCATGCACCTTGCCCCTCCCTGCCACCTGGCAAAATTCATCAATAATAACTAGTATACCGTGCACTTTTACCCCTTGGCACAAAGTTGGGTTCGACCCATTGCATAAGCGCCGAATGTTCTTCCTTCATATCCCCTATTTACAGGGTGTAATGCCCCCCCCCCCTAAATATTCCTGTCCAGGCCATGCACCTTGTTCCATACACCCTGCACCCCAATCCATGAAAACACCTGCTTCTGCCGTATTCTATATTCTATAATCAGTGGTCTCCAACCTGCGGACCTCCAGCTGTTGCAAAACTACAACTCCCAGCATGCCCGGACAGCCGTTGGCTGTCCGGGCATGCTGGGAGTTGTAGTTTTGCAACATCTGGAGGTCCGCAGGTTGGGGACCACTTCCCTGATCCATGAGCCCATCGCACTGGGTAGAATTTACCTCCATATTTGCGCTTTATTATAATGTTATGATACTTTGTCTATTTCTCATCCGTTGTCTCATTATTCCGTATATTTCCTGTTATTTCCGGATATGATATTTGCAATCCCTATGTTTATTACACAATAACAATTATATTTTCCGCGGATACAGTTGTATCTTCTGTGCGATTACATGGATGCAATTAGATCGTAGATCTGCCTCTTAGATTTATGGTTCTGTTTAGTTTAAATATTTATAATTGTATCAGGATTCAAATAACAAATCAAACGCGACGGTTAATCCGAAGAAATAACGGCCGCGCCGGCTCGTGCCGGATGTTAGGACCCAGAGGTGCGGAATATAATGGTAACTGACCGGGAATATAACGGTGACTGACCGGGAATATAATGGTGACAGGGAATATAATGGTAACTGACCGGGAATATAACGGTGACTGACCGGGAATATAATGGTGACAGGGAATATAATGGTGACTGACCGGGAATATAATGGTGACCGGGAATATAATGGTGACCGGGAATATAATGGAGACTGACCGGGATTATAATGGTGACTGACCGGGAATATAATGGACACTGACCGGGATTATAATGGTGACTGACCGGGAATATAATGGTGACTGACCGGGAATATAATGGTAACCGGGAATATAATGGTGACTGACCGGGAATATAATGGTGACTGACCGGGAATATAATGGTGACCGGGAATATAATGGAGACTGACCGGGATTATAATAGTGACCGGGAATATAATGGACACTGACCGGGATTATAATGGTGACTGACCGGGAATATAATGGTGACTGACCGGGAATATAATGGTGACTGACCGGGAATATAATGGTGATTGACCGGGAATATAATGGTGACTGACCGGGAATATAATGGTGACTGGGAATTTAATGGTGACTGATCGGAAATATAATGGTGACTGACTGGGAATATAATGGTGACCGGGAATATAATGGTGACTGACCGGGAATATAATGGTGACTGGGAATATAATGGTGACTGACTGGGAATATTATGGTGACCGGGAATATAATGGTGACAGGGAATATAATGGTGACTGGGAATATAATGGTGACTGGGAATATAA
>NC_079193.1:20251747-20264247 GCF_029499605.1 Hyla sarda
ACCCCCCAATTTTAATTTTTTTTGCCAAATGATGAGAGGATCCGGGAGACCTTCTTATAAGAAACCTCAATCACATGACTTGAAGATCTTCATATCCTGGAGTCACTTTTCAGCCTTCAAATTTTTTTTTTATTTTTTTTTTGGGGGGGGGGGGTTCCCCAGAACTTATAGGGGGGGGGGGTGCAAAAAATTCCAAGGAATGACAGGATAGAACCGCATTGCACAAGCAGCCAGTACACTCCAGCAAAACCTCCTCAGCACCGGGATGGGGGGTGGGGGGCGGGGGGGGGGGGGGAGATACCGCACGTCTTTGGTGCGTCTTTAGGTGAAGACAAAGATGCGTCTTTTTGCGAGGAGCAGGCGACAAACCACTGTTTTCTACACGGACTGTGAATGGCGCAGGTCACGGGCCTCCTTCATATCTTTACAGGGACATTTGTAATGATGGACATGTATGTATATATTGTTGAATTTTAAGTTGTACATACTTTATATGTTATTGTCTTTCATAAATGGAGAACAACAAAAAAAAAACTAAAACTAAAAAAAAAATACTAAAAACATCCATTCCTGAACTGGTGTGAGCGTCCTGTTTGTCTGTTATTGACTCCAGTATAGAAAAGGCGCAGGGACCCGACACTTTCAGCTAAATTGTCGCATCCCATTTATTTTGGGGACACTTTGAACTAAATTGTCACATCCCTTTTTTTTTTTTTTTTGGGGGGGGTGATATTTTTGTGCTAAATTGTTGCATCCCTTTTTCTTTTCTTTTTTTGGAGAGGGAACACTTTGAGCTAAATTGAAACATCCCTTTCTTTTTGGAGGGATACTTTGAGGTAAATTGTCGCATCTCTTTTTTTTGGATACTTTGAGCTAAATTGTCGCATCCCATTTATTTTGGGGACACTTTCAGCTAAATTGTCGCATCCCATTTATTTTGGGGACACTTTTAGCTAAATTGTCGCATCCCATTTAAAAATTTTTTTTTATGGGGATTCTTTGAGCTAAATAGTCGCTTCCCAGTTATTTTTTTTTTTTTTTTTACACTTTTAGCTAAATTGTCGCATCCAATTTTTTTATATCATTTTTTGGGGGGGAGGTGGGGGGGGGGGGGGCATTCACGCATACACCTGGGATCCATTGCGGATTTGAAGTCGTAAAAGTGCGGATGCGGTTTGAGTCTTTATGTGTTTTTGATCGGCAGCTGCCTTGTCAAATCCGCAACTGCAAATCCAGTGTGTGTGAATACGCTTGGAGGAGTTTCTTGCGGTTGCCTCTTTGTCTAAAATTAAAAAGAAATAGAGGTATCCAGCTGTCGCACTGCATTTGTATTGTTGATACATTGCAAGGTGTTGTTCTCTATGGATATATACATTTAAAAAACATTTTAGGTAGCATTGTTAGAAATGTCGCACATTCATGTTTCCCAACCAATGTATCTCTGGCTGCTGTAAGACTACAACTACCAGCATGCCCAGACAACCAATGGCTGGAAACATTTTGCAATCGATGGTATTTGCATTAAGCCTTTTATAAGACAGATAGGGAAGACTAGTGAGCCCAGGAATAGGGAGCATCCATAGGCCAATTGTCCATTTTGGAGCAGCCTTGATACAGTGTAGCAGTAATTGTCGCAGTAAATTGTCGCATAGGGGCGAGGTGTTGTCTGAAGTGTTCTCAGAATATTCTTACACATCTTGCACCCCTTTCTCTGAATAAGTGCTGTAGTATTTCTTGAGATTGTTTATTCAAGCAACACTGCAACATTGTAGCAGCCGTTCCCAGGCGCGACATGTTGCGACATTGTGGCAGTCTTCTGTGTGTTGCCTGACAGCTCACACTCCATTTGCTTTTTTTTCTCTCTCAGAATTTTAGCAAATCGTTTATTCATATAGTAGAAGTGCTGCAGTATTTTTATTATTATCATTATTATTATTTTTGAGAATATTTATTCAACAAATACTGCAACAGTGTAGCAATGATTCCTTGACGCGACATGTTTGCTACAATGTAACAGTGCATTGTGTTGACTGCTTCCTCACTACAATGGCCTATTCTGCACAGCTGACAGGGTCACTCATTTCTCCGAATTTTAACAAAACCATTTATTCATGTAAATAGAAGTGCTGCAGTATTTCTTGAGAATATATAGTCAACCAATACTGAAACAATGTAGTAGTGATGCCTGGACACGACAGGTTGCTACAATGTAACAGTGACTGTCTGATGGCTGATTCTTTACTAGAATTGAATACTCTTAATCAGTGTTTTACCAAACCGGGTGCCTCCAGCTGTTGCAAAACTACAACTTATACTTTTAGTCAACCAATACTGCAACATTGTAGCAGTGATTCCTGGACGCGACAGGTTGCTACAATGTAACAGTGACTGTCTCCTAGCTGATTCTTTACTAGAATTGAATACTCTTGATCAGTGTTTCCCAAACCGGGTGCCTCCAGCTGTTGCAAAACTACAACTTATACTTATATTGAAACCAATACTGCAACAATGTAGCAGTGATGTCTGGACACGACAGGTTGCTACAATGTAACAGTGACTGTCTCATGGCTGATTCTTTACTAGAATTGAATACTCTTAATCAGTGTTTCCCAAACAGGATGTCTCCAGCTGTTGCAAAACTACAACTCCCAGCATGCCTGGACAGCCTTCGGCTGTCCCGGCATGCTGGGAGTTGTAGTTTTGCAACAGCTGGAGGCACCCTGGTTGGGAAACACTTCTCTGTCCAGCTGAACCAATTTCTCTCAATCTTATCAGCAAATCATCCTTTACCTATTGGGAATATTTATAAACAAATACAGCAACAGTGTAGCAGTATACTAGGTGCAAAGTGTTGCCTGATTCTTGACTACAATGACCACCATCTTCTCTAAATGTTAGCAGAAAAACATCTATTTCTATACTAATATGTGCTGCAGTATTTATTGAGAATATTTATCAACAAAAAAGCAGTGATTCCATTATACAGCGTGTTGTTACAATGTAGCAGTGATTCCATTATACAGCGTGTTGTTACAATGTAGCAGTGATCCCATTATACAGCGTGTTGTTACAATGTAGCAGTGATTCCATGATGCAGTGTTGTTACAATGTAGCAGTGATTCCATGATGCAGTGTTGTTACAATGTAGCAGTGATTCCATGATACAGAGTGTTGTTACAATGTAGCAGTGATTCCATGACACAGAGTGTTGTTACAATGTAGCAGTGATTCCATTATACAGCGTGTTGTTACAATGTAGCAGTGATTCCATTATACAGCGTGTTGTTACAATGTAGCAGTGATCCCATTATACAGCGTGTTGTTACAATGTAGCAGTGATTCCATGATACAGTGTTGTTACAATGTAGCAGTGATTCCATGATGCAGTGTTGTTACAATGTAGCAGTGATTCCATGATACAGAGTGTTGTTACAATGTAGCAGTGATTCCATGATACAGCGTGTTGTTACAATGTAGCAGTGATTCCATGATACAGCGTGTTGTTACAATGTAGCAGTGATTCCATTATACAGCGTGTTGTTACAATGTAGCAGTGATTCCATGACACAGAGTGTTGTTACAATGTAGCAGTGATTCCATGATGCAGTGTTGTTACAATGTAGCAGTGATTCCATGATACAGAGTGTTGTTACAATGTAGCAGTGATTCCATGATACAGCGTGTTGTTACAATGTAGCAGTGATTCCATGGTATAGCTTGTTGTTACAATGTAGCAGTGATTCCATGATACAGAGTGTTGTTACAATGTAGCAGTGATTCCATGATACAGCGTGTTGTTACAATGTAGCAGTGATTCCATTATACAGCGTGTTGTTACAATGTAGCAGTGATTCCATGGTATAGCTTGTTGTTACAATGTAGCAGTGATTCCATGATACAGAGTGTTGTTAAAATGTAGCAGTGATTCCATGATACAGCGTGTTGTTACAATGTAGCAGTGATTCCATTATACAGCGTGTTGTTACAATGTAGCAGTGATTCCATGGTATAGCTTGTTGTTACAATGTAGCAGTGATTCCATGATACAGAGTGTTGTTACAATGTAGCAGTGATTCCATGACACAGAGTGTTGTTACAATGTAGCAGTGATTCCATGACACAGAGTGTTGTTACAATGTAGCAGGGATTCCATGACACAGAGTGTTGTTACAGTGTAGCAGTGATTCCATGATACAGAGTGTTGTTACAATGTAGCAGTGATTCCATGATACAGCGTGTTGTTACAGTGTAGCAGTGATTCCATGATACAGCGTGTTGTTACAATGTAGCAGTGATTCCATGATACAGCGTGTTGTTACAATGTAGCAGTGATTCCATGATACAGCGTGTTGTTACAGTGTAGCAGTGATTCCATGATAGAGCGTGTTGTTACAATGTAGCAGTGATTCCATGAATGATACAGAGTGTTGTTACAATGTAGCAGTGATTCCATTATACAGCGTGTTGTTACAATGTAGCAGTGATTCCATTATACAGCGTGTTGTTACAATGTAGCAGTGATTCCATGATACAGCGTGTTGTTACAGTGTAGCAGTGATTCCATGATAGAGCGTGTTGTTACAATGTAGCAGTGATTCCATGAATGATACAGAGTGTTGTTACAATGTAGCAGTGATTCCATGATACAGCGTGTTGTTACAATGTAGCAGTGATTCCATGATACAGTGTTGTTACAATGTAGCAGTGATTCCATGACACAGAGTGTTGTTACAATGTAGCAGGGATTCCATGACACAGAGTGTTGTTACAGTGTAGCAGTGATTCCATGACACAGAGTGTTGTTACAATGTAGCAGTGATTCCATGATACAGCGTGTTGTTACAATGTAGCAGTGATTCCATGATACAGCGTGTTGTTACAATGTAGCAGTGATTCCATGATACAGCGTGTTGTTACAGTGTAGCAGTGATTCCATGATAGAGCGTGTTGTTACAATGTAGCAGTGATTCCATGAATGATACAGAGTGTTGTTACAATGTAGTAGTGATTCCATTATACAGCGTGTTGTTACAATGTAGCAGTGATTCCATGATACAGCGTGTTGTTACAATGTAGCAGTGATTCCATGATACAGTGTTGTTACAATGTAGCAGTGATTCCATGATAGAGCGTGTTGTTACAGTGTAGCAGTGATTCCATGATACAGAGTGTTGTTACAATGTAGCAGTGATTCCATGATACAGAGTGTTGTTACAATGTAGCAGTGATTCCATTATACAGCGTGTTGTTACAATGTAGCAGTGATTCCATGATACAGCTGTTGTTACAATGTAGCAGTGATTCCATGATACAGTGTTGTTACAATGTAGCAGTGATTCCATGATACAGCTGTTGTTACAATGTAGCAGTGATTCCATGATACAGTGTTGTTACAATGTAGCAGTGATTCCATGATACAGCGTGTTGTTACAATGTAGCAGTGATTCCATGATACAGCGTGTTGTTACAATGTAGCAGTGATTCCATGATACAGCGTGTTGTTACAATGTAGCAGTGATTCCATGATACAGCGTGTTGTTACAATGTAGCAGTGATTCCATGATACAGCGTGTTGTTACAGTGTAGCAGTGATTCCATGATAGAGCGTGTTGTTACAATGTAGCAGTGATTCCATGAATGATACAGAGTGTTGTTACAATGTAGTAGTGATTCCATTATACAGCGTGTTGTTACAATGTAGCAGTGATTCCATGATACAGCGTGTTGTTACAATGTAGCAGTGATTCCATGATACAGTGTTGTTACAATGTAGCAGTGATTCCATGATAGAGCGTGTTGTTACAGTGTAGCAGTGATTCCATGATACAGAGTGTTGTTACAATGTAGCAGTGATTCCATGATACAGAGTGTTGTTACAATGTAGCAGTGATTCCATTATACAGCGTGTTGTTACAATGTAGCAGTGATTCCATGATACAGCTGTTGTTACAATGTAGCAGTGATTCCATGATACAGTGTTGTTACAATGTAGCAGTGATTCCATGATACAGCTGTTGTTACAATGTAGCAGTGATTCCATGATAGAGCGTGTTGTTACAATGTAGCAGTGATTCCATTATACAGCGTGTTGTTACAATGTAGCAGTGATCCCATTATACAGTGTTTTGTTACAATATAGCAGTGATTCCATTATACAGCTGTTGTTACAATGTAGCAGTGATTCCATTAGACAACGTGTTGTTACAATGTAGCAGTGATTCCATGATAGAGCGTGTTGTTACAGTGTATCAGTGATTCCATGATACAGCGTGTTGTTACAATGTAGCAGTGATTCCATGATACAGTGTTGTTACAATGTAGCAGTGATTCCATGATACAGCTGTTGTTACAATGTAGCAGTGATTCCATGATACAGCTGTTGTTACAATGTAGCAGTGATTCCATTATACAGTGTTGTTACAATGTAGCAGTGATTCCATGATACAGAGTGTTGTTACAATGTAGCAGTGATTCCATGATGCAGCGTGTTGTTACAATGTAGCAGTGATTCCATGATACAGCGTGTTGTTACAATGTAGCAGTGATTCCATGATACAGAGTGTTGTTACAATGTAGCAGTGATTCCATTATACAGCGTGTTGTTACAATGTAGCAGTGATCCCATTATACAGAGTGTTGTTACAATGTAGCAGTGATCCCATTATACAGAGTGTTGTTACAATGTAGCAGTGATTCCATGATACAGAGTGTTGTTACAATGTAGCAGTGACTGTCTCATAGGTGGGATGTATTGCCTGATTCTTTACTAGAATTGCGTACTCTATATCAGTCTTTCCCAAACAGGGTGCCTCCAGCTGTTGCAAAACTACAACTCCCAGCATGCCCGGACAGCCTTTGGCTGTCCGGGCATGCTGGGAGTTGTAGTTTTGCAACAGCTGGAGGCACCCTGGTTGAGAAACACTTCTCTATACAGCTGACAGGTCACTCATCTGCACCAATTGCAATGTGTTGCCTAATTCTTGACTAGGATGGCCGATGCTAGACAGCTGACAGCTCATTTATTTGCGCCAATTTCTTAGAATTTTGCTAAATAAGAATTAATTTTGCTAAAACTTTTTAAAGAATTTTAGAAAATAATTTCTTCATATACTTGTAAGTATATACTAGTGCTGCAGTATTTGTAAAAAAAAATAAATAAAAATTAATTCAACCAATATTGCCACATTGTAGCAGCGATCCCATAAGGCAGTACAATGTGTTGCCTGATACCTTATTGGAAAGACCGATTTTTTTTTACACTCGTTTAGGACATTTTGTCTAAATTGCACCAGCACTGACACATACTCCTATAGACTGTAGTGTTTAGCTTGTTTGTAGTTTTAGGAATGCACAATATGTCAGTTTTTTCCAAGTAGGGTGCCTCCAGCTGTTGCAAAACTACAACTCTCAGCTGGGAGTTGTAATTTGGCAACAGCTGGAGGCACCCTGGTTGGGAAACACTGATACAGAGTATGCAATTCTAGTAAAGCAGGGGTCTCAAACTCGTGGCCCTCCAGATATTGCAAAACTTCAACTCCCAGCTGGGAGTGGTAGTTTTGCAACAGCTGGAGGCACCCTGGTTGGGAAACACTGATACAGAGTATGCATTTCTAGTAAAGCAGGGGTCTCAAACTGGTGGCCCTCCAGATGTTGCAAAACTTCAACACCCAGCATGCCCGGACAGCTGTTTGCTGCAGCCACCGGCTGTTGGGAATGCTGGGAGTGAGTTGAAGTTTTGCAACATCTGGAGGGCCACCAGTTTGAGACCACTGCAGTAAAGAATCAGGCAATACATCCCACCTGTGAGACAATCGCTGTTACATTGTAGCAACCTGTCGCGTCCAGAAATCACTGCTACAATGTTGTAGTGTTGGTTCAGTGTATATTCTCAATAATATGTCGTTTTGCAACAGCTGGAGGCACCCAGGTTGGGAAATACTGCAATAAGTAATTGTACTTAGAGGATTCTACAATATCAAAGTGATGGGGCTGCTACAATCTTGCAGTGTTGGTTGAGTGTATATTCACAATAATATGTCGTTTTGCAACAGCTGGAGGCACCCTGGTTGGGGAAAACACTGCAATAAGTAATTGAAATTGTATAACCCTCTAAGTACAATTACTTATTGCAGTGTTTCCCCCAACCAGGGTGCCTCAGCTGTTGCAAAAGGACATGTTTAGAATATATACTCCACCAACACTGCAACATTGTAGCAACCCCATCACTTTGATATTGTAGAACCCTCCAAGTACAAAGTGATGGGGTTGCTACAATGTTGCAGTGTTGGTGGAGTATAAATTCTCAACAACATGTCCTTTTGCAACAGCTGGAGGCACCCTGGTTGGGGAACACTGCAATACGTAATTGTACTTAGAGTGATGGGTCTGCTACGATGTTGCAGTGTTGGTTGAGTGTATATATTCTCAATATGTCCTTTTGCAACAGCTGGAGGCACCCTGGTTGGGAAACACTTCAATAAATAATTAGTTCATATTCTCAATAATATGTTGTTTTGCAACAGCTGGAGGCACCCTGGTTGGGAAACACTGCAATAAATAATTGTACTTAATGGGTTCTACCATATGGAATGTTGCAGTGTTGGTTGAGTATATTATATTCTCTACAACGTGTCCTACAATACAATATCACAGTGATGGGGCTGCTACAATGTTACAGTGTTGGTTGAGTGTAAATTCTCAATATGTCATTTTGCAACAGCTGTAGGCACCCTGCTTTGGGGAAACACTGCAATAAATAATTGTACTTAGAGGGTTCTACACTATCAAAGTGATGGGGAGGGGGTGGGGGGGGGGGGTCTGCACTCACTCAATCCACCCAACATTGCACCATTGATGTGACCTTTCCAACAAGTGCAAGTTGCTCAGAAGTCTCTATTGTGACAATGGAAGCCCCCCCCCCTTCCACCCCCCCCCCCCCCCCTGCGCACCAGGGCTGACACAGTCATGCGCAATGCGGTGCACACCCTATGCTGGCACTTGTAGTGAGTCAGTGACTGTCTGCTTTTTTTTTTTTTTTTTTTGCATTGTCAATAAAAGGGGGACGGCCGTTTCGTCATCTTAGCAGGGGGCCACATGCTGGGAGAATTAATGGCGCAGACCTGGGCATCTGAACCTTGTCACCACTGCGCCATTTATCAGGAGTCAATAGAGAAGTTCGATATAATGACAGCAAGAAAAGAAAAAAAAAAAAGGACAGTCACTATAATTAGGCACAAAGGAGAGATTACTTACCCATATACAGGGGGCTGCATTGTATGGAGTGTGCTGCTGCTGCTGCTGCTGTTGTTGTAAGTCCCAGTCTCCAGAATGGCGCAGGAGCGATCAGTCTTGTCATTTTCTAGGTCTTGTATTGTTACATTCTAGTAAAGTGGAGGCTTTCTCTATCCCCCCCTTTCCCACTGTGCATCTCTGGGCCTCCAGCTCCCCAGGATCATGGCTGAACAAAGCCTCCAGCTGCAGTCCCCATCCATATGAACCGCACATTGGGGACAATTTAGCGTTTTATCCACAAGAAGATGGATTTTTTTCTCTCTCTCTCTCCATTCTCTTAGGCGCAGCCATAATTAGAGTAATTTTTCATGGCGCTGCGGCTGATTACAGCGTTTTTACCGTCAAAGATAATTACCTGTAATTTTCTCCCACTTTTAATACTAAAAAGCCATCTTTATTTAGATACAGGAGCAGGGGAAAAAAAGGGGGAAACAAAAGAAGGAAATTATTCTGTTATTCATACACAAATTGCAGAGATGAGGGCGGCCACCTAAAAAAAAAAAAGAAATAAAATAAAAATGGAGAATTAAAGGTGGGGGGGGGGGGGGGGGGGGAATTAGAAGAGAATGGAAGACGGGGCTGCAGCTGCTGGGACACAATGGAGGGAGAATTTGGGAAAAGCTGAGAGAAGGAGCAAGAATCACACAATGCACCGAGCTTTGGTCAGAGCGACCGGATCGATGCCAGATCGGCCAAACGTGCAATGTATAGAGCAGTGTTTGCCAACCAGGGTGCCTCCAGCTGTTGCAAAACTACAGCTCCCAGCATGCCCGGACAGCTGAAGGCTGGGAGTTGTAGTTTTGCAACAGCTGGAGGCACCCTGATTGGGAAACACCAGTATAGAGCAATGTCCCCCAACAAGAGGCTCTACAACTCTAGTTTTGCAGTAGTTGGAGGGCCTCAGGTTTGGGCACACACAGGGAAATAAAGGGTTTACTACATTATTTTACTACCCGACTATATGTCTGTTATCTATCATCTATCTATCTCATATCTATCTATCTATCCATCTCATATCTATCTATCTATCTATCTATCTATCCATCTCATATCTATATATCTATCTCATATCTATCTATCTATCTCATATCTATCTATCTCATATCTATCTATCTATCTATCTCATATCTATCTCATATCTATCTATCTCATATCTATCTCATATCTATCTATCTATCTATCTCATATCTATCTATCTCATATCTATCTATCTATCTCATATCTATCTATCTCATATCTATCTATCTATCTATCTATCTATCTATCTATCTATCTATCTCATATCTATCTCATATCTATCTATCTCATATCTATCTCATATCTATCTATCTATCTATCTCATATCTATCTCATATCTATCTATCTATCTATCTATCTCATATCTATCTATCTATCTATCTATCTATCTATCTATCTATCCATCTCATATCTATCTATCTATCTCTCTATCTATCATCTATCTATCTCATATCTATCTTATATCTATCTATCTCATATCTATCTATCTATCTATCTATCTCGTGTCTATCTCTCTCGTATATATCTATCTCATATCTATCTATCTATCTCATATCTATCTATCTCATATCTATCTATCCATCCATCTCATATCTATCTATATATCTCATATCTATCTATCTATCTCATATCTATCTATCCATCTATCTCATATCTATCTATCCATCTATCTCATATCTATCTATATATCTCATATCTATCTATCTCATATCTATCTATCTCATATCTATCTATCTCATATCTATCCATCTATCTATCTATCTATCTATCTATCTCATATCTATCTATCTATCTCATATCTATCTATCTCATATCTATCTATCTATCTATCTATCTCATATCTATCTATCTCATATCTATCTATCTATCTCATATCTATCCATCTATCTATCTATCTATCTCATATCTATCTATCTCATATCTATCTATCCATCTATCTCATATCTATCTATCTCATATCCATCTATCTATCTATCTCATATCTATCTCATATCTATCTATCTATCTCATATCTATCTAATATCTATCTCATATCTATCTATATATCTCATATCTATCTCATATCTATCTATCCATCTATCTCATATCTATCTATCTCATATCTATCTATCCATCTATCTATCTCATATCTATCTATATATCCATCCCAATCTACATAAAATCAGTGTTTGCAGTCACCCACATAATATAGTAACACAAGCCCAGTCCCATCTGATGTGGCTATACATGTAGTCGAGTACAGTGAGGTGTAAAGTTTATCCATGAGTATGAGGTTCCGCAAGCAAACAAATCTAGTGCTACAGTGTATCCAATCCATGAGACAGCGTCACCTACAGGTGGAATCAGACTCTTCTTAGGCATTGCATGAAAAATATAGGTCACTGTTGCAGGAGATTAGATAGATAGATATGAGATAGATAGATATGAGATAGATAGATAGATAGATAGATAGATAGATAGATAGATAGGAGATAGATAGATAGATATGAGATAGATATGAGATAGATAGATATGAGATAGATATATAGATATGAGATAGATAGATATGAGATAGATAGATATGAGATAGATAGATATGAGATAGATAGATAGATAGATAGATAGGAGATAGATAGATAGATATGAGATAGATATGAGATAGATAGATATGAGATAGATATATAGATATGAGATAGATAGATAGATATGAGATAGATATGAGATAGATAGATATGAGTTAGATAGATATGAGATAGATAGATAGATATTAGATAGATAGGAGATAGATAGATAGGAGATAGATAGATAGATATGAGATAGATAGATATGACATCATTGTAAATTCAATCTGTTGTGATGTACTATTATGTAGTAATATTTCTTACACATATAGCTAGAATTTTATACATTTCTTTCAATATTTATACAAAGAGAGAGAAGAATAAATACATCAGTGATACATGTATAGATTAGATATATATATAAGACAGAGATAGATATGAAATATATATAAAGATAGATAGAAGACAATTTAGAGAGATAGATATGAAATAGATAGATATGAGATAGATAGATAGATATGAGATAGATATGAGATGGATAGATATGAGATAGATATGAGATGGATAGATATGAGATAGATAGATAGATATGAGATGGATAGATATGAGATAGATAGATAGATTTGAGATAGATAGATAGATATGAGATAG